>NC_089879.1:39652500-39655246 GCF_040182565.1 Anser cygnoides
AGGGTTAGGGTTAGGGTTAGGGTTAGGGTTAGGGTTAGGGTTAGGGTTAGGGTTAGGGTTAGGGTTAGGGTTGGGGTTAGGGTTAGGAGTTAGGGTTAGGGTTAGGGTTAGGGTTGGGGTTAGGGTTAGGGTTAGGGTTGGGGTTAGGGTTAGGGTTAGGGTTAGGGTTAGGGTTAGGGTTAGGGTTAGGGTTAGGGTTAGGGTTAGGGTTAGGGTTAGGGTTAGGGTTAGGGTTAGGGTTAGGGTTAGGGTTAGGGTTAGGGTTAGGGTTAGGGTTAGGAGTTAGGGTTAGGGTTAGGGTTAGGGTTAGGGTTAGGGTTAGGGTTAGGGTTAGAGGTTAGGAGTTGGGGTTAGGGTTAGGGTTAGGGTTAGGGTTAGGGTTAGGGTTGGGGTTAGGGTTAGGGTTAGGGTTAGGGTTAGGGTTAGGGTTAGGGTTAGGGTTAGGGTTAGGGTTAGGGTTAGGGTTAGGGTTAGGGTTAGGGTTAGGGTTAGGGTTAGGGTTAGGGTTAGGGTTAGGGTTAGGGTTAGGAGTTAGGGTTAGGGTTAGGGTTAGGGTTAGGGTTAGGGTTAGGGTTAGGGTTAGGGTTAGGGTTAGGGTTAGGGTTAGGGTTAGGGTTAGGGTTAGGGTTAGGGTTAAAATTAAGAAATTAAAATTAAAATTAAAATTAAAATTAAAATTAAAATTAAAATTAAAATTAAAATTAAATTAAAATTAAAATTAAAATTAAAATTAAAATTAAAAAATTAAAATTAAAATTAATTAAGGTAAAATTAAAATTAAAATTAAAGAAATTAAAATTAAAATTAAAAAATTAAAATTAAAATTAAAATTAAAATTAAAATTAAAAAATTAAAATTAAAATTAAAATTAAAATTAAAATTAAAATTAAAAAATTAAAAAATTAAAATTAAAATTAAAATTAAAATTAAAAAATTCAAATTCCGATTTAAATTCAATTGAAATTGAAAATTAAAATTAAATCGGAAATTAAAATCAAATTAAAATTGAAATTGAAATTAAAATCGAATAAATTAAAATTAATCACTGTAAGACAAATTGAATTGAACTAAAATTCAATTAAATTCTGGAAAATTAAAATTGAAATTAAAATTTCAAATTAAAATCAAAAATTAAAAATTTCAAAAATTAAAAGTAAAATTAAAAATTAAAATAGACAAATTCGGCAAAATTCAAATTAAAATTGAATTGAAATTTGGGAGTAGAAATTGAAATTTCAATTGGAATTGAAATTGAAATTGAAATTTCAAAAAATTTCCAAAAATTGAAATTTCAGAATAAAAATTAGAATTTTGAGAATTTCAAGGTCAGGATTTTCAAGAATGGAAATTTCAGAATTTCTAGGAGTACGGAATTTCAGGGTGGGGTAGAGACTAAATTAAATTTTAAATTGAGACAAAATTAAAATTAAATTCTGAATTAAATTCGGATTAATTAAATTAAGTTAATTCAAAATTAAAATTAAAATTCAAAATCAAAATTAAATTGATTTAGGAATTAAAAAATTAAAGTTCAAATTCAGAACCAATTCAATTCGAGATAAAATTCAATTCAAAGTTAAATTTAGGACAAAATTGGACCCAAATTAAAAATTAGAATTAAAATTAAAATTCAATTAGAATTAAAATTCAAATTAAAGTTGGAAATAAATTCAAAATTAAGACAAGACAGGACAAATTAAAATTAGCGGAGATTCAGTTGGGGACCTAAATTAAAATTAAAATTGAAAATTAATTAAATTCAAAATTAAAATTAAGTTCAGAATGGGATAAATTCGAAACAAATTGAATTGGTGTAAAATTAAATTAAAACTAGAATTACAGTTCAAGAACAAGGTCAAAGATAGAACAATTAAGTTAAAATTGATTCAATTAAAATAGAACAATTAGAATTCCAATTAATTAATTAAAATTAAAATTAAAAATTTCAAATTAAAATTAGGGCTAAAATAAAATTCAAGGTAAAATTAACGAAATTAATTAATTAAAGGCTAAAATTAAAACCGGATATAAAGACAAGACAAATTCAAAAATTCAAATTAAAATTAAAATATAAAATTTAAATTAAAATTGAAAATTAGAACTAAAATTTAAAATTAAAAATTAAATTGAAATTAAAATTAAAATTAAAATTAAAATTAAAATTTCAAATTCAAAATTAAAATTGAAAATTAGAACAAAATTGAAATTAAAATTCAAGTTAAAATTAAAATTAAAATTGAAAATTCAAAAATTAAAATTAAAATTAAAATTAAAATTAAAGTTAAGAATTAAAGTTAAAATTAAATTTAAAGTTAAAATTAAAATTAAAATTAAAATTAAAATTAAAATTAAAGTTAAAATTAAAGTTAAAATTAAAAATTAAAAAATTAAGAAGAATTAAAGTTAAAATTAAAATTAAAATTAAAATTAAAGTTAAAAATTAAAATTAAAATTAAAAAATTAAGAAGTTAAAATTAAAATTAAAATTAAAGGTAAAAATTAGAATTAAAATTAAAATTAAAATTAAAATTAAAATTAAAGTTAAAGTTAAAATTAAAGAATTAAGAAAAATTAAAGTTAATTAAAGTTAAAGTTAAAGAATTAAAGTTAAAATTAAGAATTAAAGTTAAAGAATTAAGAATTAAAAATTAGAAAATTAAAAATTAAAGTTAAAATTAAAATTAAGAATTAAGAAATTAAAATTAAAGTTAAAATTAAAATTAAAAATTAAAGTTAAAATTAAAAT